>NW_027465866.1:267500-279210 GCF_049634645.1 Pelodiscus sinensis | reverse complement strand
ACTTTAACTTTAACTTTAACTTTAACTTTAACTTTAACTTTAACGTTTAACTTTAACTTTAACTTTAACGTTAACTTTAACTTTAACTTTAACTTTAACTTTAACTTTTAACTTTAACTTTAACTTTAACTTTAACTTTAACTTTAACTTTAACTTTAACTTTAACTTGTAACTTTAACTTTAACTTTAACTTTAACTTTAACTGTTAACTTTAACTTTAACTTTAACTTAACTTTAACTTTAACTTTAACTTTAACTTTACTTTAACTTTAACTTTTAACTTTAACTTTACTTAACTTGAACTTTAACTTTAACTTTAACTTTAACTTTAACTTTAACTTTAACGTTAACTTTAACTGTTAACTTTAACTTAACGTTAACTTTAACTTTAACTTTAACTTTAACTTTACTGTAACTTTACTGTAACTTTACTTTAACTTAACTTTAACTTTAACTGTTAACTTTAACTGTTAACTTTAACTTTAACTTTAACGTTTAACTTTAACTTGTACTGTAACTTAACTTGAACTTACGTTAACTTTAACTGTAACTTTAACTGGAACGTTTAACTTTAACTGTAACGTTAACTTAACTTTAACTTTAACTTTAACTTTAACTTTAACGTTTACTTTAACTTTAACTTTAACGTTGAACTTGTAACGTTAACTTTAACTTTAACTGTAACTTAACGTTAACTTTAACTTTAACTTTAACGGAACTTTAACTTTAACTTTAACTTGTAACTTTAACTTTAACTTTAACTTTAACTGTAACTTTAACTTTAACTGAACTTTACTACTTTAACTGTAACTGTAACTTTAACGTTAACTTGTAACTTTAACTTTAACTTTAACTTTAACTTTAACTTTAACTTTAACTTTAACTTTACTTTAACTTAACTTTACTTTAACTTTAACTTGAACTGTAACTTACTTGAACTTTAACTTTAACGTGTACTTAACGGTAACTTGAACTTTAACTTAACTTGAACTGTTAACTTAACGAACTTTATACTGTAACTTTAACTTTAACTTTAACTTTAACTTTAACTTGTACTTTAACGTTAACTGTGAACTTTAACGTTTAACTTTAACTTTAACTTAACTTTAACTTTAACTTTAACTTTACTTACGTTAACTTACTTTAACTTTAACTTTAACTTTAACGTTAACTTTAACTTTTAACTTTAACTTTAACTTTAACTTGAACTTACTTAACTTTACTTAACTTTAACTGTAACTTTAACTTAACTTTAACTGTAACTTTAACTTGTAACGTTACTTTAACTTTAACTTTAACTGTACTTTAACTTTAACTTTAACTTTAACTTTAACTTTAACTTTAACGTTAACTTTAACTTTAACGTTAAACTTTAACTTTAACTTTAACTTAACTTTAACTTTACTTTAACTTTAACTTTAACTTTAACTTTAACTTTAACTTAACTTGTAACTTTAACTTTAACTTTAACTTAACTTTAACTTTAACTTTAACTTTAACTTTAACTTTAACTTTAACTTTAACTGTAACTTTAACTTTAACGTTTAACTTGAACTTTAACTTGAACGTTTAACTTGAACGTTAACTTACACACACCCCCCCCCCCCTGTCTTCGTGCTGCCCCCGTCTCGCGCACCCCCACCCCCACCCCCACCCCCACCCCCACCCCCACCCCCACCCCCACCCCCACCCCCTCCCCCACCCCCACCCCCACCCCCACCCCCACCCCCTCACCCCACCCCCACCCCCACCCCCCTCCCCCTCACCCACCCCCACCCCCACCCCCACCCCCACCCCCACCCCCACCCCCACCCCCTCCCCCACCCCCACCCCCACCCCCACCCCCACCCCCACCCCCACCCCACCCCACCCCCCCCCACCCCCACCCCCACCCCCCACCCCCACCCCCCACCCCCCTCCCCCACCCCCCACCCCCACCCCCACCCCCACCCCCACCCCCACCCCCACCCCCACCCCTCACCCCACCCCCTCCCCCACCCCCACCCCACCCCACCCCCACCCCCACCCCCACCCCTCCCCCCACCCCTCCCCCACCCCCACCCCCACCCCCTCCCCCACCCCCTCCCCCACCCCACCCCCACCCCCACCCCCACCCCCTCCCCCTGCCCCCACCCCCACCCCCACCCCCCTCCCCCACCCCCACCCCCACCCACCCTACCCACACCCACCCCCTCCCCCTCCACCCTCCCCCACCCCCACCCCCTCCCCCACCCCACCCCCTCCCCCACCCCCACCCCCACCCCCTCCCCACCCCACCCCCACCCCCTCCCCTCCCCCACCCCACCCCACCCCCACCCCCACCCCCACCCCCACCCCCACCCCCACCCCACCCTCCCCCTCCCCCACCCCCACCCCCACCCCCACCCCCACCCCCTCCCCCACACCCCACCCCCACCCCACCCCCACCCCCTCCCCACCCCACAGCCCCCTCCCCCACACCCTCCCCCACCCCACCCCCTACCCCACCCCCACCCCACCCCTCCCCAACCCACCCACCCCTCCCCCTCCCCCACCCCACCCCCAAACCCACCCCCCACACCCCACCCCCTACCCACACCCTAACCCTACCCTCACCCTAACCCCTCACCCACCCCCTACCCACCCCCACCCTACCCCAAACCCTAACCCTACCCCTACCCCAACCCCTAACCCAACCCTCACCCTACCCTCACCACCCTAACCCACCCCTACACCCTACCCTAACCCTACCCCTAACCCTAACCCTCAACCCTACCCCTAACCCTCAACCCAAACCCTAACCCTACCCTAACCCTACCCTACCCCAACCCCTAACCCTAACCCTACCCCTACCCTAACCCTAACCCAAACCCCAAACCCTCCTACCCTAACCCCTACACCCAACCCTAACCCTAACCCAACCCAAACCCTCACCCTAACCTAACCCTACCCCTAACCCCCTCACCCTAACCTCCAAACCCTACCCTAACCCTAACCCCTAACCCAACCCTACCCCTACCCCACCCCCTCACCCTAACCCTCACCCAAACCCTAACCCCTAACCCTAACCCCTATCCCACCCTAACCCTAACCCTAACCCTAACCCTAACCCTAACCCTAACCCTAACCCTAACCCTAACCCTAACCCTAACCCTAACCCTACCCTAACCCTAACCCTAACCTAACCCTACCCTACCCCTAACCCTAACCCCTAACCCTAACCCTAACCCTAACCCTAACCCTAACCCTAACCCTAACCCTCACCCTAACCCTAACCCTAACCCTAACCCTAACCCTAACCCCTAACCCTAACCCTAACCCTAACCCTAACCCTAACCCTAACCCTAACCCTAACCCTAACCCTAACCCTAACCCTAACCCTAACCCTAACCCTAACCCTAACCCTAACCCTAACCCTAACCCTAACCCTAACCCTAACCCTAACCCTAACCCTAACCCTAACCCTAACCCTAACCCTAACCCTAACCCTAACCCTAACCCTAACCCTAACCCTAACCCTAACCCTAACCCTAACCCTAACCCTAACCCTAACCCTAACCCTAACCCTAACCCTAACCCTAACCCTAACCCTAACCCTAACCCTAACCCTAACCCTAACCCTAACCCTAACCCTAACCCTAACCCTAACCCTAACCCTAACCCTAACCCTAACCCTAACCCTAACCCTAACCCTAACCCTAACCCTAACCCTAACCCTAACCCTAACCCTAACCCTAACCCTAACCCTAACCCTAACCCTAACCCTAACCCTAACCCTAACCCTAACCCTAACCCTAACCCTAACCCTAACCCTAACCCTAACCCTAACCCTAACCCTAACCCTAACCCTAACCCTAACCCTAACCCTAACCCTAACCCTAACCCTAACCCTAACCCTAACCCTAACCCTAACCCTAACCCTAACCCTAACCCTAACCCTAACCCTAACCCTAACCCTAACCCTAACCCTAACCCTAACCCTAACCCTAACCCTAACCCTAACCCTAACCCTAACCCTAACCCTAACCCTAACCCTAACCCTAACCCTAACCCTAACCCTAACCCTAACCCTAACCCTAACCCTAACCCTAACCCTAACCCTAACCCTAACCCTAACCCTAACCCTAACCCTAACCCTAACCCTAACCCTAACCCTAACCCTAACCCTAACCCTAACCCTAACCCTAACCCTAACCCTAACCCTAACCCTAACCCTAACCCTAACCCTAACCCTAACCCTAACCCTAACCCTAACCCTAACCCTAACCCTAACCCTAACCCTAACCCTAACCCTAACCCTAACCCTAACCCTAACCCTAACCCTAACCCTAACCCTAACCCTAACCCTAACCCTAACCCTAACCCTAACCCTAACCCTAACCCTAACCCTAACCCTAACCCTAACCCTAACCCTAACCCTAACCCTAACCCTAACCCTAACCCTAACCCTAACCCTAACCCTAACCCTAACCCTAACCCTAACCCTAACCCTAACCCTAACCCTAACCCTAACCCTAACCCTAACCCTAACCCTAACCCTAACCCTAACCCTAACCCTAACCCTAACCCTAACCCTAACCCTAACCCTAACCCTAACCCTAACCCTAACCCTAACCCTAACCCTAACCCTAACCCTAACCCTAACCCTAACCCTAACCCTAACCCTAACCCTAACCCTAACCCTAACCCTAACCCTAACCCTAACCCTAACCCTAACCCTAACCCTAACCCTAACCCTAACCCTAACCCTAACCCTAACCCTAACCCTAACCCTAACCCTAACCCTAACCCTAACCCTAACCCTAACCCTAACCCTAACCCTAACCCTAACCCTAACCCTAACCCTAACCCTAACCCTAACCCTAACCCTAACCCTAACCCTAACCCTAACCCTAACCCTAACCCTAACCCTAACCCTAACCCTAACCCTAACCCTAACCCTAACCCTAACCCTAACCCTAACCCTAACCCTAACCCTAACCCTAACCCTAACCCTAACCCTAACCCTAACCCTAACCCTAACCCTAACCCTAACCCTAACCCTAACCCTAACCCTAACCCTAACCCTAACCCTAACCCTAACCCTAACCCTAACCCTAACCCTAACCCTAACCCTAACCCTAACCCTAACCCTAACCCTAACCCTAACCCTAACCCTAACCCTAACCCTAACCCTAACCCTAACCCTAACCCTAACCCTAACCCTAACCCTAACCCTAACCCTAACCCTAACCCTAACCCTAACCCTAACCCTAACCCTAACCCTAACCCTAACCCTAACCCTAACCCTAACCCTAACCCTAACCCTAACCCTAACCCTAACCCTAACCCTAACCCTAACCCTAACCCTAACCCTAACCCTAACCCTAACCCTAACCCTAACCCTAACCCTAACCCTAACCCTAACCCTAACCCTAACCCTAACCCTAACCCTAACCCTAACCCTAACCCTAACCCTAACCCTAACCCTAACCCTAACCCTAACCCTAACCCTAACCCTAACCCTAACCCTAACCCTAACCCTAACCCTAACCCTAACCCTAACCCTAACCCTAACCCTAACCCTAACCCTAACCCTAACCCTAACCCTAACCCTAACCCTAACCCTAACCCTAACCCTAACCCTAACCCTAACCCTAACCCTAACCCTAACCCTAACCCTAACCCTAACCCTAACCCTAACCCTAACCCTAACCCTAACCCTAACCCTAACCCTAACCCTAACCCTAACCCTAACCCTAACCCTAACCCTAACCCTAACCCTAACCCTAACCCTAACCCTAACCCTAACCCTAACCCTAACCCTAACCCTAACCCTAACCCTAACCCTAACCCTAACCCTAACCCTAACCCTAACCCTAACCCTAACCCTAACCCTAACCCTAACCCTAACCCTAACCCTAACCCTAACCCTAACCCTAACCCTAACCCTAACCCTAACCCTAACCCTAACCCTAACCCTAACCCTAACCCTAACCCTAACCCTAACCCTAACCCTAACCCTAACCCTAACCCTAACCCTAACCCTAACCCTAACCCTAACCCTAACCCTAACCCTAACCCTAACCCTAACCCTAACCCTAACCCTAACCCTAACCCTAACCCTAACCCTAACCCTAACCCTAACCCTAACCCTAACCCTAACCCTAACCCTAACCCTAACCCTAACCCTAACCCTAACCCTAACCCTAACCCTAACCCTAACCCTAACCCTAACCCTAACCCTAACCCTAACCCTAACCCTAACCCTAACCCTAACCCTAACCCTAACCCTAACCCTAACCCTAACCCTAACCCTAACCCTAACCCTAACCCTAACCCTAACCCTAACCCTAACCCTAACCCTAACCCTAACCCTAACCCTAACCCTAACCCTAACCCTAACCCTAACCCTAACCCTAACCCTAACCCTAACCCTAACCCTAACCCTAACCCTAACCCTAACCCTAACCCTAACCCTAACCCTAACCCTAACCCTAACCCTAACCCTAACCCTAACCCTAACCCTAACCCTAACCCTAACCCTAACCCTAACCCTAACCCTAACCCTAACCCTAACCCTAACCCTAACCCTAACCCTAACCCTAACCCTAACCCTAACCCTAACCCTAACCCTAACCCTAACCCTAACCCTAACCCTAACCCTAACCCTAACCCTAACCCTAACCCTAACCCTAACCCTAACCCTAACCCTAACCCTAACCCTAACCCTAACCCTAACCCTAACCCTAACCCTAACCCTAACCCTAACCCTAACCCTAACCCTAACCCTAACCCTAACCCTAACCCTAACCCTAACCCTAACCCTAACCCTAACCCTAACCCTAACCCTAACCCTAACCCTAACCCTAACCCTAACCCTAACCCTAACCCTAACCCTAACCCTAACCCTAACCCTAACCCTAACCCTAACCCTAACCCTAACCCTAACCCTAACCCTAACCCTAACCCTAACCCTAACCCTAACCCTAACCCTAACCCTAACCCTAACCCTAACCCTAACCCTAACCCTAACCCTAACCCTAACCCTAACCCTAACCCTAACCCTAACCCTAACCCTAACCCTAACCCTAACCCTAACCCTAACCCTAACCCTAACCCTAACCCTAACCCTAACCCTAACCCTAACCCTAACCCTAACCCTAACCCTAACCCTAACCCTAACCCTAACCCTAACCCTAACCCTAACCCTAACCCTAACCCTAACCCTAACCCTAACCCTAACCCTAACCCTAACCCTAACCCTAACCCTAACCCTAACCCTAACCCTAACCCTAACCCTAACCCTAACCCTAACCCTAACCCTAACCCTAACCCTAACCCTAACCCTAACCCTAACCCTAACCCTAACCCTAACCCTAACCCTAACCCTAACCCTAACCCTAACCCTAACCCTAACCCTAACCCTAACCCTAACCCTAACCCTAACCCTAACCCTAACCCTAACCCTAACCCTAACCCTAACCCTAACCCTAACCCTAACCCTAACCCTAACCCTAACCCTAACCCTAACCCTAACCCTAACCCTAACCCTAACCCTAACCCTAACCCTAACCCTAACCCTAACCCTAACCCTAACCCTAACCCTAACCCTAACCCTAACCCTAACCCTAACCCTAACCCTAACCCTAACCCTAACCCTAACCCTAACCCTAACCCTAACCCTAACCCTAACCCTAACCCTAACCCTAACCCTAACCCTAACCCTAACCCTAACCCTAACCCTAACCCTAACCCTAACCCTAACCCTAACCCTAACCCTAACCCTAACCCTAACCCTAACCCTAACCCTAACCCTAACCCTAACCCTAACCCTAACCCTAACCCTAACCCTAACCCTAACCCTAACCCTAACCCTAACCCTAACCCTAACCCTAACCCTAACCCTAACCCTAACCCTAACCCTAACCCTAACCCTAACCCTAACCCTAACCCTAACCCTAACCCTAACCCTAACCCTAACCCTAACCCTAACCCTAACCCTAACCCTAACCCTAACCCTAACCCTAACCCTAACCCTAACCCTAACCCTAACCCTAACCCTAACCCTAACCCTAACCCTAACCCTAACCCTAACCCTAACCCTAACCCTAACCCTAACCCTAACCC
The DNA here is from genome assembly GCF_049634645.1 of Pelodiscus sinensis. NCBI lineage: Eukaryota > Metazoa > Chordata > Testudines > Trionychidae > Pelodiscus > Pelodiscus sinensis. The sequence goes on along the minus strand of NW_027465866.1, from coordinate 271,122 downwards.
TAACCCTAACCCTAACCCTAACCCTAACCCTAACCCTAACCCTAACCCTAACCCTAACCCTAACCCTAACCCTAACCCTAACCCTAACCCTAACCCTAACCCTAACCCTAACCCTAACCCTAACCCTAACCCTAACCCTAACCCTAACCCTAACCCTAACCCTAACCCTAACCCTAACCCTAACCCTAACCCTAACCCTAACCCTAACCCTAACCCTAACCCTAACCCTAACCCTAACCCTAACCCTAACCCTAACCCTAACCCTAACCCTAACCCTAACCCTAACCCTAACCCTAACCCTAACCCTAACCCTAACCCTAACCCTAACCCTAACCCTAACCCTAACCCTAACCCTAACCCTAACCCTAACCCTAACCCTAACCCTAACCCTAACCCTAACCCTAACCCTAACCCTAACCCTAACCCTAACCCTAACCCTAACCCTAACCCTAACCCTAACCCTAACCCTAACCCTAACCCTAACCCTAACCCTAACCCTAACCCTAACCCTAACCCTAACCCTAACCCTAACCCTAACCCTAACCCTAACCCTAACCCTAACCCTAACCCTAACCCTAACCCTAACCCTAACCCTAACCCTAACCCTAACCCTAACCCTAACCCTAACCCTAACCCTAACCCTAACCCTAACCCTAACCCTAACCCTAACCCTAACCCTAACCCTAACCCTAACCCTAACCCTAACCCTAACCCTAACCCTAACCCTAACCCTAACCCTAACCCTAACCCTAACCCTAACCCTAACCCTAACCCTAACCCTAACCCTAACCCTAACCCTAACCCTAACCCTAACCCTAACCCTAACCCTAACCCTAACCCTAACCCTAACCCTAACCCTAACCCTAACCCTAACCCTAACCCTAACCCTAACCCTAACCCTAACCCTAACCCTAACCCTAACCCTAACCCTAACCCTAACCCTAACCCTAACCCTAACCCTAACCCTAACCCTAACCCTAACCCTAACCCTAACCCTAACCCTAACCCTAACCCTAACCCTAACCCTAACCCTAACCCTAACCCTAACCCTAACCCTAACCCTAACCCTAACCCTAACCCTAACCCTAACCCTAACCCTAACCCTAACCCTAACCCTAACCCTAACCCTAACCCTAACCCTAACCCTAACCCTAACCCTAACCCTAACCCTAACCCTAACCCTAACCCTAACCCTAACCCTAACCCTAACCCTAACCCTAACCCTAACCCTAACCCTAACCCTAACCCTAACCCTAACCCTAACCCTAACCCTAACCCTAACCCTAACCCTAACCCTAACCCTAACCCTAACCCTAACCCTAACCCTAACCCTAACCCTAACCCTAACCCTAACCCTAACCCTAACCCTAACCCTAACCCTAACCCTAACCCTAACCCTAACCCTAACCCTAACCCTAACCCTAACCCTAACCCTAACCCTAACCCTAACCCTAACCCTAACCCTAACCCTAACCCTAACCCTAACCCTAACCCTAACCCTAACCCTAACCCTAACCCTAACCCTAACCCTAACCCTAACCCTAACCCTAACCCTAACCCTAACCCTAACCCTAACCCTAACCCTAACCCTAACCCTAACCCTAACCCTAACCCTAACCCTAACCCTAACCCTAACCCTAACCCTAACCCTAACCCTAACCCTAACCCTAACCCTAACCCTAACCCTAACCCTAACCCTAACCCTAACCCTAACCCTAACCCTAACCCTAACCCTAACCCTAACCCTAACCCTAACCCTAACCCTAACCCTAACCCTAACCCTAACCCTAACCCTAACCCTAACCCTAACCCTAACCCTAACCCTAACCCTAACCCTAACCCTAACCCTAACCCTAACCCTAACCCTAACCCTAACCCTAACCCTAACCCTAACCCTAACCCTAACCCTAACCCTAACCCTAACCCTAACCCTAACCCTAACCCTAACCCTAACCCTAACCCTAACCCTAACCCTAACCCTAACCCTAACCCTAACCCTAACCCTAACCCTAACCCTAACCCTAACCCTAACCCTAACCCTAACCCTAACCCTAACCCTAACCCTAACCCTAACCCTAACCCTAACCCTAACCCTAACCCTAACCCTAACCCTAACCCTAACCCTAACCCTAACCCTAACCCTAACCCTAACCCTAACCCTAACCCTAACCCTAACCCTAACCCTAACCCTAACCCTAACCCTAACCCTAACCCTAACCCTAACCCTAACCCTAACCCTAACCCTAACCCTAACCCTAACCCTAACCCTAACCCTAACCCTAACCCTAACCCTAACCCTAACCCTAACCCTAACCCTAACCCTAACCCTAACCCTAACCCTAACCCTAACCCTAACCCTAACCCTAACCCTAACCCTAACCCTAACCCTAACCCTAACCCTAACCCTAACCCTAACCCTAACCCTAACCCTAACCCTAACCCTAACCCTAACCCTAACCCTAACCCTAACCCTAACCCTAACCCTAACCCTAACCCTAACCCTAACCCTAACCCTAACCCTAACCCTAACCCTAACCCTAACCCTAACCCTAACCCTAACCCTAACCCTAACCCTAACCCTAACCCTAACCCTAACCCTAACCCTAACCCTAACCCTAACCCTAACCCTAACCCTAACCCTAACCCTAACCCTAACCCTAACCCTAACCCTAACCCTAACCCTAACCCTAACCCTAACCCTAACCCTAACCCTAACCCTAACCCTAACCCTAACCCTAACCCTAACCCTAACCCTAACCCTAACCCTAACCCTAACCCTAACCCTAACCCTAACCCTAACCCTAACCCTAACCCTAACCCTAACCCTAACCCTAACCCTAACCCTAACCCTAACCCTAACCCTAACCCTAACCCTAACCCTAACCCTAACCCTAACCCTAACCCTAACCCTAACCCTAACCCTAACCCTAACCCTAACCCTAACCCTAACCCTAACCCTAACCCTAACCCTAACCCTAACCCTAACCCTAACCCTAACCCTAACCCTAACCCTAACCCTAACCCTAACCCTAACCCTAACCCTAACCCTAACCCTAACCCTAACCCTAACCCTAACCCTAACCCTAACCCTAACCCTAACCCTAACCCTAACCCTAACCCTAACCCTAACCCTAACCCTAACCCTAACCCTAACCCTAACCCTAACCCTAACCCTAACCCTAACCCTAACCCTAACCCTAACCCTAACCCTAACCCTAACCCTAACCCTAACCCTAACCCTAACCCTAACCCTAACCCTAACCCTAACCCTAACCCTAACCCTAACCCTAACCCTAACCCTAACCCTAACCCTAACCCTAACCCTAACCCTAACCCTAACCCTAACCCTAACCCTAACCCTAACCCTAACCCTAACCCTAACCCTAACCCTAACCCTAACCCTAACCCTAACCCTAACCCTAACCCTAACCCTAACCCTAACCCTAACCCTAACCCTAACCCTAACCCTAACCCTAACCCTAACCCTAACCCTAACCCTAACCCTAACCCTAACCCTAACCCTAACCCTAACCCTAACCCTAACCCTAACCCTAACCCTAACCCTAACCCTAACCCTAACCCTAACCCTAACCCTAACCCTAACCCTAACCCTAACCCTAAC